>NW_003315066.1:12500-16775 GCF_000151125.1 Trichophyton benhamiae CBS 112371 | reverse complement strand
CTACTGATGAAGTTCGCCGCAACGGTAATTCAATTTAGTACGAGAGGAACCGTTGATTCAGATAATTGGTTTTTGCGGCTGTCTGACAAGGCATTGCCGCGACGCTACCATCTGCCGGATTATGGCTGAACGCCTCTAAGTCAGAATCCGTGCCGGAAAGCGGCGATACCTGCCCCGCACGTTGTAGTTGGATACAAATAGGCCTCGGCCCTGAACCTCAACAGGCCGGCACCGGCGCTTCGGCGCTAGCTGGCGGATTGCAATGTCACCACGCGCGGGGATAAATCCTCTGCAGACGACCGAAGTGAGCAAGCGGGTCGTGTAAGCGGTCAAGTAGCCTTGTTGTTACGAGTCGCTGAGCGTCAGCCCGATCCTTGCCTAGATTTGTTGTAACACCCTCCCACCAAGCGGCATCCGGCTGGAGACCCGGGCCATTAGAGGGGGGGGAAACGGCAATCGTGGATTCGGGGTGAATTGCTTCATCTTGTCTATTTTTTCATTCTTGTTTGTTTGTTTATCTTGAATTATTTATTTATTTCTTTTTTTAACTTCTCCCCTCCGCTTCTCTTTCCTTCCTTCTTTTTTCCCTTGAGCGAGGGCGGCCGTAGGCCGCCGCCGCGAGATTTTTTGGAAATTATGGGCGTCGGGGACGGCGCGACACCGCCTTCCTCAGCTATTGATAACATAACCGCACTTGGGTCTGGCGCGCGCGCGTGCGCCGTCGGGCGGCCCCGACACAGGTGTACAATATGCGATTGTGACCGTACTTAGCGGGCGCGCGCGCCGTCGGACTCGCGCGCGAGGGGCGTCGGAGCGGCCCGACGTGGTCAAGGGACGGCTGATTGTAACTGTCCTTGGCGCGCGCGCGCGCTGTCGGAGCGCCCCGGGGTGCGTTGGGCGGCCGCGACACATGTATTCTCGGGCTGTCGGGCTGTCGGGCTTGGGCGTCGGGGCGGCTGAATATAAACTATCTGAAGCCGTACCAGGCGCGCGCGCGCGCCGTCGGGGCCGCCCGACATGAGCATCAGAAACAGTAGTTAGCGGGCGCGCGGGCTGTCGGAGTCCGGCGGGGACGGCCCCGAAGCAAATTAATGTAACCGCCATTTCAAACATATATATGTATATGTAGATGTAATAATGCAGGAATGGCTGGATCGCGGAATGGTGTCGCGGACCCAAGTGGTGTACCATGGGCTAGAATGGTGCCATTTCGGTGCCATTTTCCAAAGCGCCCCGAATCGACCCGGGACCGCTCCAGACATATCCTACGGACGATTTGGAGCCCATCGGTGTGTATCCCGCCGTCGTCGGGCCCCGAAGCCCCAAGCCAATCGTACCCCCAAATGGTACCATTTTTTTGGTACCATTTTTGACCATTTTTTTGGTACCATTTTTTTTTGGTACCACTTTTTGGTACCGTTTTTCAGAGTGCCCCGAATCGGCCCGGGACCGCTCCAGGCATGCTCTACGGACGATTTGGAGCCCATCGGTGTAGACCTCGCCGCCGCCGGGCCCCGGTAAGCCCTCCGAAAGTCCGGCTCTAAAAGTGGTACCACGAAATGGTACCATTTTTTTGGTACCATTTTTTTGGTACCATTTTTTTGGTACCATTTTTTTTTGGTACCACTTTTTGGTACCGTTTTTCAGAGTGCCCCGAATCGGCCCGGGACCGCTCCAGGCATGCTCTACGGACGATTTGGAGCCCATCGGTGTAGACCTCGCCGCCGCCGGGCCCCGGTAAGCCCTCCGAAAGTCCGGCTCTAAAAGTGGTACCACGAAATGGTACCATTTTTTTGGTACCATTTTTTTGGTACCATTTTTTTGGTACCATTTTTTTTTGGTACCACTTTTTGGTACCGTTTTTCAGAGTGCCCCGAATCGGCCCGGGACCGCTCCAGGCATGCTCTACGGACGATTTGGAGCCCATCGGTGTAGACCTCGCCGCCGCCGGGCCCCGGTAAGCCCTCCGAAAGTCCGGCTCTAAAAGTGGTACCACGAAATGGTACCATTTTTTTGGTACCATTTTTTTGGTACCATTTTTTTGGTACCATTTTTTTTTGGTACCACTTTTTGGTACCGTTTTTCAGAGTGCCCCGAATCGGCCCGGGACCGCTCCAGGCATGCTCTACGGACGATTTGGAGCCCATCGGTGTAGACCTCGCCGCCGCCGGGCCCCGGTAAGCCCTCCGAAAGTCCGGCTCTAAAAGTGGTACCACGAAATGGTACCATTTTTTTGGTACCATTTTTTTGGTACCATTTTTTTGGTACCATTTTTTTTTGGTACCACTTTTTGGTACCGTTTTTCAGAGTGCCCCGAATCGGCCCGGGACCGCTCCAGGCATGCTCTACGGACGATTTGGAGCCCATCGGTGTAGACCTCGCCGCCGCCGGGCCCCGGTAAGCCCTCCGAAAGTCCGGCTCTAAAAGTGGTACCACGAAATGGTACCATTTTTTTGGTACCATTTTTTTGGTACCATTTTTTTGGTACCATTTTTTTTTGGTACCACTTTTTGGTACCGTTTTTCAGAGTGCCCCGAATCGGCCCGGGACCGCTCCAGGCATGCTCTACGGACGATTTGGAGCCCATCGGTGTAGACCTCGCCGCCGCCGGGCCCCGGTAAGCCCTCCGAAAGTCCGGCTCTAAAAGTGGTACCACGAAATGGTACCATTTTTTTGGTACCATTTTTTTGGTACCATTTTTTTGGTACCATTTTTTTTTGGTACCACTTTTTGGTACCGTTTTTCAGAGTGCCCCGAATCGGCCCGGGACCGCTCCAGGCATGCTCTACGGACGATTTGGAGCCCATCGGTGTAGACCTCGCCGCCGCCGGGCCCCGGTAAGCCCTCCGAAAGTCCGGCTCTAAAAGTGGTACCAGTGGTACCGCGGGCCAAAAAGGTACCGCGAACCCGAAATGGTGCCACGGGCCCAAACGGTACCATAAGACCCAGAAGATCTATATTATTTCCACAGCGAACAGCTGCGTCTTCACGGCGAACGAACCCTCCCTACCCAAAAAATGAAAAAGTTCCCCCAATCCAGTCGTGGCTTTTATAGATGCATCCTATCAGCCTGCTTTACCCCCTCCAGCGGTGCCGGATCTATAGCTCCCCTCCCCGCCGACTTATGCCTCCTTCGAGTCTTGAAGTCCCAAAAAAAAATTTAACCAAGTCCGCTATTTTGTTCCGTTCGAGCCTCTGGAAACTGTTAATTTTGCGGGTGTCAAGCCCACTTTCGACTGGGCCCATATAAATAGCCTGCAAGTCCAGATCAGGCTGGGCCCACTGCACGTGACGCGTGCGAAATCACTCGAACAGACCTCGTGGGTATATGTAGGGTGAGGTGATTCCGAAAAACCAAAAGTAGGCGAGAGCATTCTTTTGTACGTTTTGACGGTTGACTTTCATTCTAGCGATCGTTCCGGGGGGGGTATATGTAGGCGTGGGCGCGGCTAGTCACAATCTTTTAACTAGGATTTGATTTCTCGCCCGTCTATAGTCTCGACTCGTTGGTTTCTTGCTTGCTGTAATCGATTCTCGGTGTCAAGGCTTTCAACCCCTAGGTTGGGCTTTCGACGTACGGGACGGTTCTGCGGCCTTCAGCAGCCTTCGCGGTTCGCCTGAGGGTCGCCCGAATTCCTGGCGTCTCTGCACGTTAGGTTTCGATGGGGCTTGTCGATTGTTGGTCGCTGACCATCGCTGACATCCCTAATTCTCGGGGGGGAGGTCGATCTCGATATCCGCCGGCGCTTTAACTGCGTCTGCGTGCTCGGGTGTCGATTCCCTCCTTCCGCTCCCCCAATGCCGCAGGGGCCGGGCACGACGTGTCTTTGGCCGCCAAAACCTGCGCGCGGAGGATGGAGGGAAAACTACAGTGGGGGCAATCGAATGCCCGCTTCTCACGGACGGTACGCCGTCTCGCTGAGGTTCGGGCGGGCCTGTACGCCTCGCGCGTTGGGCCCCGACCTTGTTTGATCACTTCTCGGGCGCGGTTAGCTGTGCTGCCCGTTCGGCGTCAGATCCTTGGGCTTCCATTCGGGGGCCCTGGGGGGCGGCGGCAGGTGAGATATCTGGTTGATTCTGCCAGTAGTCATATGCTTGTCTCAAAGATTAAGCCATGCATGTCTAAGTATAAGCAAATTGTACGGTGAAACTGCGAATGGCTCATTAAATCAGTTATCGTTTATTTGATAGTACCTTACTACATGGATACCTGTGGTAATTCTAGAGCTAATACATGCTAAAAACCTCGACTTCGGAAGGGGTGTATTTATTAGA
>NW_003315065.1:0-12395 GCF_000151125.1 Trichophyton benhamiae CBS 112371 | reverse complement strand
AAATAGCCTAGTATTACCTTCTTGATTATATTAAGTTTTAAAAGTAGCTACTTATAGGTAAGGTCCTCGATATATATATTATACTTACTAAAATTATAGCTAATTAATAGTAAAACTTTACTAAATAGGTACGTCTTTTATTACTCCTCGGTATAAAGGCTCGCTAGCTACTATTCTATACTCTATAATTCTATAGTAAAAGTATAGACTAACTAATTTTTATACTACTCAAGGTATATATACTATTTCTAATAATCGATAGGAGCTCGAATAGAGTCCTCAATTTATTTTCTTATCTAAGTAATAAATTCGGTCTAGAATAGAAGTATAAATATATTAAAGGAGTAGATATACTAGAAGTTGGCCAAACTCTTATCGAGGTATAGTATAGTTTTATATATCTTATATAAATAAGTATTATTCTAGAAGTAATAGACTTAATATATATAGTAAGTAGTACTCGCTTAAATAAATACTTCTAGCTCTTTAATACTTATTATATCTAGTTTCTTAATAGACTTCCTAGTAGGTACGTTTCTATAGTAATTATTCTTTAAATTCTAAACCTATAATAGTACTCCTACGAGTAGTAGTAGATAATTATAATTATAGATAATTATAGGTATAAATTTATCTATTTAGTTTACTATAGGTATTAAGTCTAGAATTATAGATATATTAGCTATAATTTATATTTATCGCGAGCTCGAAGAAGATATAGATTAGTATAATATCTCCTTATCTACTAATTTCTCGACTAACGGGTTCTATCTACCTTCTAACTCTTTTACAATAGTAGTACTACTTATAGCCCCTATAGATAGCTTAGACTAAGCTAGCTTAACTATTAGTATATTAATCTGCTACTTAAGTAGTCGATTATACTATTACTAGTATAAAAGCTCTAATTATTTCTTTATTTTCTAAGCTTTTTACTCTAGCTATTCCCGCTCCGTAGTCGGACGTACTCTAGGTTCTAGAGAACTAGGTAGTATTACCTCTACTATAGGAGTATCTAGCTACGTAATAGAGTCCTTACTAGAATATAACTCTAAGTATAGTACTACTACTTCTAGCTAAAGACCTCCCTACGTTTTACCTAGAGTATTTAATATATTTTAGGTTAAATAAGTTATTCGTCTAGTCTCTATAATAATAGTAAAGAAACACCCTTAATATTTAAGTAATTAGAACTATAAAGCTTAGTAAGTAGTAGGCGCTATAGTACTAGTTATCTAATAATATAGGTTTGAATATAATAAAAACGTATATATATATTAGATTAAGAATTAATTACTAACCTTTTAGAAAGAGATTAAGATTAAAAGAATATATATATAAATAGAAGCTTAGTAATTAGCTTAATAATATATTAGTCAGCAGCTTAGTAATCACTGGTATAACTATACGGTATAACACTATTCTACTTTAATAATAGTATTAATTACTATCTAGCGGTCGAGATCTACTAAGTTAATAGTAGCTAGCTTATAGAATAGATAAAAGTAGTACTAATATATCTCGCTATATATATAATAGGGCTAGAGAGAAGGCTTAGAGTAATTTAGTTATAGTTAAGTACTATCTTTAGGCCTCGCCTTAGTATCTAACTTTTTTATAGCGTTATTCTTACTAGCGTCCTTAGAGACTATTACTTTATCCTTAGTAGTGGATATATTAGTAGTAGTAGACTTAATATATAGCTTATATAGGTAGATTATCGCACGCGAGGAATAGAACGACCTCTAAGCCCTCACTATAGTAGCCTTAGATAGATAGATACGCTACTTATATATATTTAATATCTTACCCTCCAATAATAGTATAATAAGAGTAAGACTATTATCTAGACCTTCCTATAATAACTACTTTAGTATAATATTATTCGTTATTTCTATAAATATAAGTAGAGATATCTTCTTCGTTATATATAAAATTAGAGGTAGAGTATTAATATTTATAAAGTCGAAATATAGTATTATTACTTTATCCTAAGTAGATATTTAATCTAATTTAAATTCTACCTAGAGTACTTTATAATAGGCCTCGAGAGACTCTATAAGATTAAGCTATATTATTACTAGTAGTACTAAGTACTATTTAAGAGCTCTACCCTTAAAGTATAGAGGCTATACTTATAAAACTACGGTGTTACCCTTAAGTTATTCTATAAACTTTAACTAATTAATAAAAGAGGAGATATTAATATTATCTAGGTTAAATATTATAATATTTGCTAACCTAAGACGACGAGGTTATAGAAAGTAATATAATAGAGTAAATAGTATTTATAAGTTACTATTATTATTTTAGCTATATTCTCTATAATAGTAAATTTTATATCTACCTAATTATTAGATAGCTAAAGTATCATAGAAGTTATCTAAGTAGTTATTTCTTACTAAATTAATAATAGGTATTTATTAACGTAGTATAGGGACTAAAGTAGAGGTAGAGGCTAGTATCTACTATTAGGAGGAGTATTATAAGGCTAGTTACTATAGTAGCGAGTCTATCCTAGAGAGAACTATAGTAATAGTTTATACTATTACTAGATTAATATCTACTATAGATAATAATATAGAGGGAGGAGTATCGCTATTAGATAGAGTAGGATAGTAATTATTCTATAAATATAATATATAGTTATGGCCTAAAGTAGAGGGGAATAATAGTAGAGCTAGATAAGAGGATTTAATTTATTATTAAAAGTTAACGTTCCTTATTATATAGCTAATTATATATTAGTTATAGTTATTAATAGAGGTCGTATAACTATTTCTAGGAGGTAAATTCTAACTACTAAAAATTAGTAAGACGATCTATTACTTAATAAAAATACTACTCTAGTATATTCTAATTAGCCTTATAGTATTATAGATTTTCCTATTTAATATCTAGTTCGGTTAATCGCCGTCTTATTAATATTATATCTTTAGGTATAGGTAGTTCTAATATATTAGAAAGATCAATAGTAGTAAGCGAAGGCCTCTTATTTAGACTCTTTTAGAATAATTAAAAATAGATAAATTACTTCCTTATAAGCCTCGCCTAGCTATCCGAAGAGTCCTAAAGTAAGAGAAATACTACTATTTAGGAGATAAATTAAAATTTAAGTAAGATAGAAATAATACTATAGGCCTATAAAAAATTAGTTAGTATTAAAGCTTCTATTAATATATTCTATATTACGTCGTTGTAATAATCCTATATATAAGTAATTGTCGGAGCGAAGCGAAGACTATTATATTCCAAACAATGGGTTGAAATGTTCAAATCTGTGGGTCCCTAAAAAATAGCTATAAATTAGCTGATTGGTTAGAATTCTCGCCTCTTATTGGTTACTAGAATAGTGCATATCTAGTGCCTTAGCTCTATTAACTATATAGTAACACGGTTTATTTACAAACGCGTATTTTATCTTATATAGTATACCTCAACCCTAACTATATATATCGCCTAATTCGAAATTTCTATATTACTACCCTTAATAATAAGAAAGTGTGCTTGTTATTTACAAACGTTAACCCTCTCTACTTATTCTTCTTATAAGGTATATTACTTAGATTAGACCTAAAGGTAAAGAAAGCGGCGTTATATAGTAGCTTCCGCCGATTTTATTATTTTTATTTTACCTTCTATTTATCTATTATAGTATGAATATATCCCTCCTTAGTTACCTCTCCCTCCTCCTTTATATAAATTACTCTATCCTCTACTAAATAAAAGAACTCCACTACGAAATTTATAGCCTTAAATTATCCCTCCTATAATTAACTACCTATTCTAATATCTTACAATTCCCTTCTCCTAGGGATTAAAAAAAAGACTATAGGTTAGTCTTTCCGTATCCTATCGGCCCTATACTCTATACTATAACTAAATATAATATAGACCTCCCCTACGATTAACTCCTCCCCCTAGCTACTATATACCTCTACCCATTAAGGTTGGTCTATAGATACTATTACCAGACCCCCCTTAAATAATTACTAGAATATACTTAGCTCACCAAGTTCTCTCTATACGGGCAATATATTGGATAGCTCCTTCCTACCTTTAATACTAGAGCCCTTTAGGCCCAATAGCGCCAATATATAACTATATAGTGGACGGGGGAGGCTACGGGGGAGGCTACAGGGGGCGGGGAGAGGTATATTACGTGGTTCTAGGCGTGGTAGAGGGCGTCCTCGTGGAGGTATTAATTGTGTTAATCCTACTCTTATTGAAGAATATTTATAGGAACCTTCTTACGCGACGTAGTTAGTAGAATAGCTAGGTGATTAGGGTAATAGGTTGAGTGCGCGGATACTAGGCGAGGAGAATTAGTATTAAATAAAGAACTTCTACTAAGTACTTAATAGGACGGTCTTTAATAAATACCTATTATATAATAAGAAGTGGTTTAATCTAAAGCTAAGTCGTGGCGGCTACTATATAGAGTATGATTATACAATTAAGGAGAATACTATTCTACCACTCTCGGTATCTAATCTAATAGACCCCCCTACTAATGCCTGATCTACTAGCTTTAATGCTAATAGAGGAGATACTAATTACGCGTATTAATTTATATATCTAGGTTAGACGCGTGTGTAGATAGTAGTACTAGTATACCGACTATATAGTATATTTTATATAAAACGTATAGTCTATAGTAACTTATTTACCGCAACTTCCGTCTAAACTTAATATTATTATTATTAAGCTATGTATTTTGTAGAGTCAAGTAATAGACTCTAATATGTGAATGGCTCTTATAGTAGATCTTTATATATATTATAGTGTTATTAAGATATAGCTAGCGTATCTTAAATATAATCATCCTAGCTATACTAATATCGAGATTAGCTAAAAAAATACGTAGCTCTTACTAGAGGATAGAGATATACTTAACGAGCTCTTTTTAATAGAGGAGGAGGAGGTTAGTAGTGGTAGCGGTAATAATAGGTACGCTATTAATGATTCTAAATAGGCGCCTCTTAATAGCTAGGGGGTATTAGGTATTATTCCTAATCTAATTATAATAGAAAGAGAATATAGTGATCTACTTGCCGGCTATATAAATTTCGAGGAAGAATTAGTATAATCTAGCTTATTCTCTATACCGTCTATTTATTATACCCTAGTATCTAACCTCTCTAGTAACTGTCGGTTATACTCTCTAATATTCTTATTCCTTTTCTCTAATAGTACTATAGACTTCGGTGTTGCCCGCTCTATTAAGGTCACGCTATATAAGTGGGCTATTTACCTACTAAAATATAAGGATGGCTATTTTGCTTACTATCCCAAATTCTAGTATATAGCTCTTAACTAAATAATATAAGAGTAGATATTTAGCGCTATAAACTAGTATATTAAATAGAATTGAGAGACCGCCAACCTTACTATAGAGTAAATTTAGTAGGAACTCCTCTATATAGAAAATTCTATTATACTATAGCATATTATGCGCCGGGGTAAGCCCTTAAAGGGAACTAGACCCTATTAGAATAGCGAGAGGTATAAGCTAGAAGTAATAGCTCGCTAGCTTGGGGTTAACTATCTATTTATTATATTTAGTGCCGCTAATATTTAATAGGAGGACCTATAGCGCTATATACTATATTATAAGTAATAGAGGGATTTATCTAGCAACCTAGAGCAGTTATGGATCGCTAGTAAGAATCTCTAGGAGAACTTATATATTACCGCTACCTACTTGTAAATATACTTTAATTTATTTCTTAAGTATGTCCTTGAACTAAAGTTTAAAGTCACTAATTATTAGTTTTAGTATAAATAGTAGTCCTATAGTAGTAGATATATTTATGGTTTTATCTAGTGTGAGGACGCCCTATAGCCTAATATATCTATATATAAAATAAGGGAGCAATTTATACAGTACTAGTCCTAGTACTTTACTACTATTAACCTAGATATAATCAGACCCCCGGACGCTAAGCACCCGTATTTAATTCTATTCTATACTTAGGTAAGTATTATAATTAATATAGGTAGTCTAATAATAGCCTTATACCTTTTATACTATAGGTGGTCGCCGTATTATAATATAGGGCTAGTCTGCGAATACTATTATTAGACTACCTATATAGAATCGTTATATAGTGACTAACGCTAGATAGAAAAATATAGTAGAGCGGGCCACTTTAATTATTAATTATATTAATCGATATATATAATATAGTAAAGTATACTATCTATATAAGGATAAGAGAATTAGAGAATTAAACTACTAATTCCGATTCTTAAAGCTTCTATAGTCTATAGCCACCGTTACTCCCTAGAAGAATGGAGGTACGATAATATAAAAGTTCTCTCTATAATATAATAATACGCTACTCTAGTAATTTAACCTGCTAGTTCTTATATTATAAAATACTAATATGGACCTCTCCCCTTCTACTAGTCTCTTATAGGTACTAAAATATACGGCTAAATACTATATAAAGGAGGAGATAAAATCTATATTATATACTTAGATTATGTCTAGCGTCTATAATATAGTAGAAAATAGTTATTGAGGCCTAATAATACGTAGAGTAATAGTAAAAATATTAAATAGTCTTATAGGTAAAAGAGATTGGTCCGCGTAGGAGATATATTACCTATTTCTATATAATAGACAAGTATAAATAACTTATAAGGTTATTATACTATAATACGCCCTAGAGAGGGCCGTCACTAATATAGTATAAATTATTGCCGAGTAGGAGATACGGCGTATATAATCTCTCTAGGAGAAATACTAGTTAAGGCTATAGGTGGGAGAGAATATTACTCTACTCGACTACTTATAGTAATATAACTATAGAGGCTAGTAGAAAAAAAGGCCTCGTATAAAGTATAGGTATATTAATTTCTTCCCTTATTATAGTCTAGATCCTCTCCACTCCGACTATAGTAAGTACTATTAAATAAAGATACTCCTTTATTACCTATACTAGTAAGAAAATAATCTACTATAGACTAAGGATAATATAGAGCTTTTATAGATAGAGATATACTCCTGCTACTACGCTTCCTATAGTAAGTATAAGTTTAATACCTTGAAGTAGATAGATAAGCTAAATAAGGATAAGTTTAATCTACCTAACGTAGACTATATAGAGAATAAGCCCTAGAATAGATAGTAGATACTATAATAGCTAAGGGGTCCTCTAAAGCCTAATAATATTAAACTAGACGAGGATAATAAAGAGCCTCCCTTTATTATACGACCTATTAATATTAAGTATAATTGGTTAGTTTATATCGCTAATACTATAATAATTCCTCCTACCTAGTGGCGAGATTAAATAAATATATATAGTTCTAGAGATATATCTAATACTATAGCCCCTAATATACTAAACTCGAGGTAGCGGCGTATTTATAACTATATAGTTGCGCACTATAATAGGTTAAGGTAGAATCATAATAAGTAGCCGCTTCTTATTAATATAGATAGCTCTAGTAGAATAGGTAAATCCTACCTTATTAATTATATTATAGATTATTTTAACTCTCTCTTAGACGCTAATACGGATCGATATCCTATTATCCTTACTACTCCTACGGGGGTAGCTATATTTAATATTAGTGGCTATACCCTATATAGCCTTCTGTAGCTACCTATAAAATCTAGCTATACTACTCTACCTATAGGGACTTTAGCTACTTTTTAGAACTCTATACGCCACGTTCGCTATATTATTATTAATAAGAAGTTAATGGTTAATCTTATAATAATAGCTAATATTAACTATAGACTAAGAGAGCTCTTCTCTTAGTACTATAATCAGAGATTCGGTAGTAGAAGCGTCTTACTATTTAGTAACTTCTACTAGCTCCTACTAGTAAAGGATACTACTCTTTTTTAGAATATCTCTAGGAGTAGACTCCGCGAGGATAAGTCTTATAGCTATAATATATATCTAGCTATAAATAAAATAGTAAGGCTAAATTAGATAATAAGGTAGTAGGGGGAAAATAATATATTAATAAGGTTCCGTACTACCCTTGCGAATTTATATATTGGTATACTAAAGTATATAGATTAGGAACTCCTTCTAATATACTATTAGGATAGACTTTCTATTAAGGAAGTTACTAGCTTCTCTAGAGTAATATAGCTATATACTATAAAGAAGGCCGTTACGAAGTATAATTATAGTATTCTCTATAATTATCTATATCTCGTTCTATATATTAAAACTAAGAATTTTGATTACTCTATTGGAAGGAATATATTAATAGAGGATATAGAGAATCTTATTTAGAAAATTAATATATCGAAGGGCTGTCGAATTATACTAATTAGAAATATCTAGATTAAGAAGGGTGTTATAAATAGTATACTAGGTACTATTTATAATATATAGTAGGAGTTTACAAGGGGAGTACCTACGAATATACCTTATATTTTTCTTATTAAGCTAGATACCTATAATAGGCCTAGAGTATTTATAGATTTGGCGGATAATTACCCTATCGTACCTATCTTCTCTTCTACTATAGAATTTAAATATATAGTGGAATAATACTTCCGCTATTAGTTCCTAATTATACTTGCCTACGCTATTACGATTTATAAGAGCTAGAGTATAATACTAGAAAAAGCTATAATAGACGTTAACTATAAAGAGTATACCCCTAGTTTAAAGTATATATTCCTTTCCTATATAAAGTCCCTCTCTAATATTATATTTGACTCCGAGTTTAATATATCTACGTTCTCCTTAGGGAGAGGTATATACTAGATCTAGTATACTACTAATAATATTAAGCGTGATTACTAGCTACTCGGTACTATATATAATATAAGAGGGTCTAGTAATAGTATTTATAGCCCGCCTATATCTTAGTCGAGATATATACTATAAGATAGTATTACTAAAGTTTATTATCCCTAGTTTAAAAAATTCTACTATATAGAAGGCTAACTACTCTAAATTTGTATTAATCACCTCTATAACTATAGGTAACTCTAGGGAGATATAGTCACCCTTTATTATCGAAATTATATACTTAACTAGTTTTTCTAAAGGTAGTATAATATACTTACTACCGAACTAAGATTCTTTAGTAACCTTAATAAATTACCTTATTTTATAGTAAATAGCCTACTCGCCTAGATTAATATAACTATTTTTATCCCTTTTAATAGAAAATATGCCCTAATTTAGCTCTGCGATTATATCTAGAATAGCTTTCTAGATATTATTTATTACTTAGTAGATATTAAACAAATCTAGAATTCGATACTTATATACCTTAATAATTCTAATTTGGCCGAGGTAAGAATACCTTCTAATTACCTACTTAGTAATAGCCTTTAATATTACCGTATTAAATAGATAAATATTATAATAATAGAACTATAGATTTATACCTACGGAGTTTATAGAATAGAAGTAGATTAGAATTATAGCTGACTTAGGCGATATATAGAATTTTTTTACTAGCTTAGCTCTCTCTTTCGTATTTAGTAAAGTATAGTAGATACAGCTATCGATATTTAATAGATAGAGAGTAGCGGTAATAAGAACTTACTATATTAGGAATAGTATCTATACTCTACTCTTCTCGTTTAATATAAGTACCTTCTCTATAATAATAGGTAGTATAGTATATAGGCGGGGGGAGGATCTTAGGATAGTAGTGAACTACTCCTTATTAGATATAGCTTAGATATTATATTCGGCCCCTATAGCCTCGATAATAACCCTTAGCTACTTTAGTAGTATCTTCTTATTATTTATAGTATAGACGGTAGTAGGTATATTCTTACTTTTAATAGTACTATAGATATACTTAAAATTGAGCTAGAATATAAGGAGGGCGAGCTAGTAGTACTTAGCTATATTCTAAGCTAGCCTCCCCGAGGGTAGGCGGTATATTAGCTTTTTATATAGAGGCTTAGTAATAGTATTATAACGCTATTATTCTACTTAGGTAAATAGGGCTAAAATCACCTTATACTTAGTTAGCGGGATATCCTAGCTAATAGTAGTATCTATATTAAAAGGAATCTTAGAAGTAAGCGTTCGCCAGATAAGATACTTTTTCTATACTATTATAAAGCGAGCACTAGTGGTATTATTATTTAATTCTAGGTACTATATATATTTTTCTATTGCACGAGTAGTTATAATTAGGTAGATATACTTATTCTCTTTAAAGGGGTTGGCGTCCTTAAGGACGTCGTCCTAAATAGTATTTAAGTTTTTAAGTAAAATAAATTACTAGAACCCCTAGAAATTAAGGATAAAGTTAAATAATAGCGTAGCCGTAAGATAAAAATAAAAGTTAGCCTTAAGGTCTAGAATAGTTTGAGTTATCTATATTATTAAGTTCTTGATTATATAGGCTTTATCTAAGATAATATCGTCGAAAATACTAATAAGATTATATTACTAAGAATAACTATTTTTTATTTTATAGTTATCGTATATATGGAGCTACTTCTTTTTCTCTCCCTTGCCGTGGTAGCTATTAAACAACTAATAACTAGTTAAGATAAGGATATCTTTATAGTTGTCGCTACTATTAAAGATTTCTAAACTAGCCTCTAGGAGACTCTTTATACTATATTGCGCCTCTTTGCTATCTCTATAGTAAGTAATAATATGGAACTTTAGAGTAATACGAGTGATTTCTACCTCCTACTATAGGATAAGAGTTAGAGGAATAACAATAAGTATAGGCTTATAGTAGAGATAGAGTCTTGGGGACTGAATAATTAAATAAAGTCTCTATATATCTATTAGTATATATAATATAAGGGGTCTAGTAATAATATTTATAGATAGGCCTAGGAGAGATATATATATATAGAAGATATCCGATAACGACTTAGGTCTTCCTTAAACTAATAAGATCTATAAAGATAGCCCCCTTTAGAAATTTTTACTATTAGAAGCGCTATAGCGCCTAGATAGTAACTAGCTACTAGAACTTAAAGATATACCTCGGGCGCATGCCCTAGATATATAGGATAGTGGTTACTGAGATATATAGGCTCTTGTAGGTCTCCTCTATATTCTCTCGCTAGTAACTAAAGTTATTAAGCTACTTTTACTAGTTTTTAAATTACTAAATTGAGTCGTCTATTAGTATAATAGTATTAGAGATTATACTATTTATTACTATTTTCTACTACTAGTCGATACTCTCCGTAGTTAGATACTAGGTATTATCGAAGGTGCTAACTAGCTAAAACTATAGCTAGAATAGATAAGCCTTATAGCTAACGTTCTCTATCTCCTATTTATTAGATACGTAGGTATTAATAGGGGTAGTAAGCTTAAAAGTATACTTTAGGATACATAACTACTAGTATAGGTTATTTATATTCTTTTTCTCTATAGCTAATAGCTAGTTACGGTAGCTAGAAGTAAGAATTTTATCCCTCTATTTTTATAATACTAGGATAGCTACCGGAGCCGCATTAGCTATATTAATATTTTTAAAATTAGTAGTATTACTTATTACGCACTTACTTAGAGTAAATAGTACTAGTAAGACCTTGCGCTTCTATCTATTTTTAATACTTAGTAATAGTAGTAACGAAGTGATTAGAGTCTAAGAATTAATAGGTAGAAGTAAGATTAATAGAGTACTAGGAGGGGCCTTACTAGAGGTAGTATTAAGGCTTATACTTATTTTAGCTACTAGATTATCGATAAGAGTAATACCGCCTATTAATCTATATAGATAAGATAGATTATACTTATTTAATAGTAGTATAAAGAACGACTAAAGTAGAGTATCGAGCTTAGAGTTAGAAATATTTTTTCTAAAGAAAATACTATCTCTATAGTTAATAGTAAGGGAGCGAGTACAAAAAATATATAGTATAATATAATTAACTACTATTTATAAGCTCTTATTAGGGTTAGAGTAATATATCTATCTATTCTATTTACTAACGATAATAGTAGATTAAATATCCTTGAGGCTAGGGCTACGGGTCCTTAGTCTACTAGTGGTTTTGGCTTTAATCTAGATAGAGAGGATATACTTAAAATATAGTTCTCTCTAGGGGGGTAGTATAGTTAGGCCTTATAATATCTTAATTAGCGTCTCGTATATATCGATATTATAGGCTACTATTAACTAGAGTTTTAGTAAAATTATAATAGTTCCTATACCTAGTATTAATATAATTAAGAAGTAGTCTAGTAATAGTATCTATAGACTTATCTAGTTATTATCTTTATTATCGCTATTAAAGAAGTCTTCTCCAATATCTATATTAAATAGCTTTATATATATATTATTACTATCAGACTATATATCTTAGATATTGAATACTAGAAGTTGTGGATTAATATTCTCTGGGTTAATCGGTATAAACGTAGCTTATAAGATATTAGTAATAGGGTAGTTTAGTAATAGTATCTAGATAG